>NC_051180.1:54240314-54282814 GCF_013339695.2 Rhipicephalus sanguineus | reverse complement strand
GGCTGTCCGCGTCCTCGGAATCTTCGGCTATGGGGTTGCGATCTCTTGCGAAATTGGGGACGTCGTTCCCGTCTTTCTTTCAGGTTCTCGGTTCAGCTGGTGTCTTGAATTTTCTCTTTCGGCGGCCGGTCATTGGGAGCGATGGTTTCGATCACTACTCGGATAGTAGAGACTGATGCATTTCTGTGGTGGTGTTGATTGGAAAAAGGGGGGGGGGTGCTGGATTTATCAGCTTGCGTCGTGTTTTTGAAAGTGAACTGCTTTCTGAACAAAAAACTTTCCGTAGCTGTTCTTGGTGAGTTTCTTGAATATACCATCTGTTTCTCTTTTGTTTTTTCACGTTGTTCGCTGCAGTATGTTCCGGCTCTTTGCATTAATGTCTAAGACTAATATATTCCGCATTTTGGGGGGGGGGGGGTCTGAAGAAAACCGAAGATATCGACTTGTGTAGGTGTTTTTGCAGCGTTTTATTTTCAGGCTACGGGAACATCCAAACACGGCCGAGAGTCTTATGTTTCAAGGGCGAATTGAATTCTCGTTCGATGAAATTTATTTGAGAGAGAAAAATTATGACGTAGGATCTCTTGACGATCGAAAAACAGTCGTTCAGACGTATCTGAGAAATATTTTTGGTTGCGGCTGGAGTGAAATGAGAGCTCGTCCCTCGATGTGTTCCATTCTTATATTTGTCGTGGCATGCTCTATTGTAGTAATCAAAGGGGCAAGAAAATAAAAAAGGGGCCAGACTGACAACCCGTGAAAGCATATTTTTTCTTGGAAAGCTGCGCCCCGCCACGGTGGTCTAGTGATAAGTTATGGCGCTCGACTGCTGACCCGAAGGTCGCGGGATCGAATCCCGGTCGCGGCGGCTGCATTTTCGATGGAGGCGAAAATATGATTGAGGCCCGTGTACTCAGATTTAGGTGCACGTTAAAGAACCCGAGGGGTTCAAAATTTCAAGAGCCCTCCACTACGGCGTCCCTCATAATCATATCGTGGTTTTGGGACGTTAAACCCCAGATATTATTATTGGAAAGCTGCTTCCCTGGAAATTGGGAACGCAAAGCCATAGAGCATGCGGTTTGCGTTTTTTTTTTCAATTTAGGAGTAGATGAGTGAATACAACACATTTCTAGAGCCAGTCACGAAAAGTCGACCGCAGGACACCTCTGGATATGAACTTTGGACTCCCGGTGAGAAGGACAGCGGGGCAGTTACGGGGGGGGGGGGGGTTGGTCGGCCTCAGGGGGGGGGGTTACAACACCCGAAACCCCCCCCCCCCCCCCCGTCGGTGCGCCACTGTGATATACATCACCGGCTCACTCCAGCAAGCGCAACTCGTCCTCTTTATCTTCGTTTGCAAGGTAAGCGCCTCATTACAATATCTCCTTCTAATCGTACACTGAAGTGTCCCATATAGAAGTTTACTCCTTCAACCAAACTAACAAAACCAAGAAAGCATATCCATCCACTTATATCGATACCGGTTTTGACAATATATCGGTAATAACAATGAAAAGCTGCTGCACTGTCAACTCTCGCAAGTTTTCTATGGTGAAATAACCCACTTACAATGCCCACATGCCCAATTTTCGGCTATAACAGTGAATTCTGGCTGCTGGGTGTCTGTGATTGAACGGGAGGTCCCATGGAAAGAAAGAATAAAACCAGAAATTCGAGCCGCTGCAGCCCCGCCTGCCGGTGCTTATCTGTAAATGTATAACCGCGCGCGTGCCCGTGCCAGTACTCCTTCAAATTTTTATATGCTTCACAGCATGACACTCTAAAATTGCAGCAACTTTTAGAATTCACTACGGCCGCAACGGATCGACTCACGAAAGCGCTGGTTTCAGCCTGCGAGATCATCGACGCGACAGCGGCAGTGGCTTTAATTATTGCGATTTTATTTTGGAGCTGCAATTTGAGCAAATCAGTAATGCCTGAGTTGGAGGAGTTTTAGCGTCCGAAATCTCAGATCTTCTTATACATTGACACTATGGGGCTAGTGGCGGTGTCGCGAAGGCGCCCAAATGTTATAGCATGTCAGAAAAATTGGCACTTGACAGCATTGTTTTGTGTCGTCCTTGTTACCTTAGAAGAATAAACTGTTGTGCTGGTTGTTAATATATGGTCATTCAAAAGAACGCGATACGTCTAAGGTTCGCTTGTTAGTATGCGCTTGTCCTATCAATTTCTTCGTCTTGTCCCACGCCGTCGTCGTCGTCGTCGTCGTCGTTGTTGTTGTTGTTGTTGTTGTTGTTGTTTTCTCTCCGAGCATGGCTCACACCCAATACAGGGGATTGGCCGAGTGGGGGTGAATTTTTCCAATATTTTCTTTAGTGTGGCATTCGTAGAAGCAATAATTAACTAATATATTGCATTGATGTACTAATTATTGGTAATGAAATATTTAAAGCATGCAGAATTTAGCTAGATATTCTTTTAGACTGTCTGATGAATTCCTCAATGGCTAAGAAAACGTCCCTGTGGCTGTATCCCAGAGTGGTGGCCCCAAAAGAGAGAATAACCGGCTCTGATACTTCCAGGCCCAGTTTTCGAAGAGGTGGTACTATGATTCTTTTCCTCAATGCCGTGAACTGGTGGCAGGATAGAAAGAAATTACCAATAGTCTCCTCCTGATTGCAGAAGAGGCACAGCGGGGAAGTCGCTAAACATGCTCTATGTAAGTTAAAAATTGAGGGAGGTAACGCGGCAACGAAATTTCGTTATGGCGACTTTCATTATTCTTGACGTGGATAAATCGGTGCGCCAGGAAAATAAGAGTCGCCTATACTCTGGAGAAGCTGTCAGTACTGGGGCTGAGAAACGTTTTCTGAATGTTAGTGAGCGAGATCTTGCCATCGTGATGTGAGCTGTTAGCGGGAAAACACGAATAACCGGCGCCAAAAGCGACGCCTTTGCTAAAGAATCAGCCATTTCATTTAACAACAAACCTTTGTGTCCTGGTACCCAGTATAAATGAATATATTGAAGATGAGCGGGAACTAGTACCTTAAAGAGCTTTAGTACCATGTTATTTAGCGCTTTTTCGATCATCGCCTTTACTACCGGTGTGCGTTGGCATATCTCATCCAATATTACAGTTTTCTCCCAACAGTCTGTCATCCCTCTATATTGCTTTCTTTCCTACAACCCGTTTACATCACTTATCGGTTATAAGAATGAAATTTTCGTGGCCTTTGAATATCATAAGTGGGGTCGACTGTATCTCATTAGTTACACCAAACAGCAAAATACACACTCTAAAGAATTCGGCGCAAAAATCGCATCAGACTAGCAGTCTCGTAAAATACGTTTATGTTGTGTTTGTACAACGCTCGATGACGACACAAGTAAAGCTCGATTTATCCTTTGCTGCCTTAAGATACAGGGCAATAAATACCTTTGCTTAAATAGTTTGTTTTACTTCGTGCTATTTTTCTCTCTCTCAATCTCTCTCTTTATATGTATCTTTTGAAATAAACTTGTGCAGCATAGCAAGGCAGGAAACAGAATTAAGCGAAAAGAAAATGGAGGCTGACAAGGTATTTCGTTAGCGAGAGGCATAGACACGCGGTTGTGTTTGTGTGTGCGTGCATGCATGCGTGTGTTTCTACGCAGCAGACCGAGATTTTTCGTACGGGCGCTCGAGTACGCCCACGTGCGTGCCTGCGCGTTTGTTTATGCCGCAATACAGGGCTGCTTCACAGACAGAGCACGCTTTACAGGAGTCACCTAAACGCCGAAATCTTGTTTGGGAGTTCCGGTTGTTGACACCAAACAGAGTTAGGCATTTCCCCATTGAGCTAGCACAAGATTCAAGCACGCAGACAGAACTTTTTTGTTTAACGTTAAACTTGTTTTTTTTTCTCTCTCTCTTAGTAGTAAACAGTTACCCACGACATACTGTCTCCACAACGTGCTCGCAATTTTCAGTCCTTGAATTCGTTCGGTAATCAAGCGAAGCGTCAGGCAACTAATTTATTTTATTGTTTCTCATGAGCAATTTATTTTGCTCGATGTCTAAAGATAAGAGCAGGGTAGTGGTCTAAGACTGAGCGTATTCCGTTGCCAAAATGTACATTGTTAACCGAAATTGCGTACAAAAACAGGCATTTCTTTCTTTTCCAAAACAAGCGTTATTAGCGTCATATTTTAGACAGCACACTAATTTCAGCGTCCTAATCCACCAACGCCTTCTTCAGCCACGCGAAAGTATGCTGCAGAGGCTACTGCAAAATTGAAATCAAAAGCATAGGACGTATATGCAGCCAAATTTATACGTAGCCCATATAATTATAAAACAATTAAAAATATAAATCTTTGCCTCAGAGAACAGCAATACGATTACGTATTTTTAAAGAGTATCTGTACATTCTTATTATAAAAAATCTAAAGCTTTTCAGCAAATACGCAATATTTTATTTATGACAATAGCGTTAACCTCACGACCCTTTCTTCTTTCGATTTCTGATTACACTATCAGTTTAATTACGCAGCAAGTTTAGGTGCAAAGACACAATACAGTATGGAACCTAATTGGCGTGTTATCAACGGCAAGAGAATAGATAATTAAACTCCCTTCCCATTTGCATACTACAGAAAAATTATCAAAATTAACCGAAGGCAAAATACTACAGAAAGCAGGTCTTTTTTTTTCCACAGCGCGCTAATTATTTGCACTGAGTTTTCTGAGGGGCGTATTCATCATAAAACTCGGGTATCATTATTCATACCATAAACTCTGAACCAATCCATATTCTTTTTTCCTGTTTTGACACTTCTAACTGACATGTGAAACAGCTAGCCGCAATAAAACTTTCTCTTACTACTAGTCATTTTTTTAACCGCTAGTGCCGAGCTGGTCAAAGCTTACCCACGAGTTTTGCATCGAGAAAGAACTTGGTCGTCCTTTACTTGAACGTATCGTACGTATATCCAAGTGATGCGGAAAAGATTAAAAAAAGGAACGCACGTTGGGTAAACAAATAGAGTGACGCAGCGTGGTTCGCGCGCAAGCATCTCGCGACGGCAAACTTTAGCGTGCACCGGAAAAGCGAAAAAAACGAGAAAACGCACCCAATAAGAGGAGTCAAAGGCGCGCCGACACGACCGCGAGCGCTTCGGCGATTGGACGACGCCCCCGCGCTCGAGCACCAATGAGCGCGACAGGTAGGGGTCACGTGTCACGGTGACGTCACTCGCGCAGAGGCGTGCAGTCGACCCATGTAGGGATATAAAAACGAGTTCCGAGAGCCCGGTGCAAACAAAACTTGGACCTCGCGCGGTGCGAGCAGTGCCAAGCAGCGGGGCAGCAGGAGACAAGGTCCGTCATACAAGGGAGGAAAGAAGTGCAGCGCCATCTCTCGCCTAGCGACAGAGCTCCGGAGTTTTTTATTCCGACTCGGGCCGCCGACACCGGGACCCATTCGACCCACCGACGCAGTCTTCTAGAAGCCGTGAGTGAGAAGTTTCGAAAGACTGTTCGTTATAACAATCCTTGAAAGGCATTCAAAACGTGGATCTCTTCTCGTCTGTTTTTTCCTTCTTTTCTTCTTGAAATACTTCCCTTGGGCATAACGGTAATGAGAAACAGCAGACAATCCACCCAAGGGAAGTATAGGGGACGTAATCTCGTAGTAATTATAATATAAACGTGAAGAAACTAAAGTGGGCGAAAAGAACTTGTCGCCGGCAGGGACCGAAGCTCCAAACTTCGAATAACGCGTCCGATCCTCTACCAATTACAAAAAAAACGAGCCCTTAAACCTCCCTTCTTTCGTTCACTCCTTCAGGCATGAAGTTAACGTCATCCGAAGATCAACCCAACGCGGTGGTCTAGCGGTTATGGTGCTTGACTGCTGACCCGAAGGTCGTGGGATCGAATCCTCGCCGCAGCAGCATTTTGATGGAGGCAAGATGCTAGACACTCGCGTATTTAGATTTAGGTGAATTAAAAAAAAAATACCCAGCTGGTCGAAATTTTCGGAGCCCTCCACTACGGCGTCTCTTGAAATATCGTGGTTTTGGCATGTAAAACCTCACAAATTATTATTATCATCCAAAGATCCAGAGTCCCAGTTAATACTCCGAGTTTGATACATAAACAAGCCTTTCTACTTTATAACGGAGAAAGAATGGTTAAAGAATGTGATGCTAAGTTGTTTAGGGCCTAAAGAGGGTTTAAAGGAAAGAAGGTGACTTTTATGGGTTCGTTTGTCTTTGTTGGACACAACATTGATTAGAACTAACAGACAATAATGCCAAGGAACGTATAGGAGATGTTATTTGTAATAACTGGAATATAAATGTGAAGAAAGTAAAGTGGAGAAAAAGATAACTTATAAAGTGGACGAAAAGATAACTTGCCGCCGGCAAGTTATCTTTTAGTCCACTTTACTTTCTTCACATTTATATCCCAATTACTACAAATAACATCTCCTATACTTTCATTGGCATTACTGTCTGTTCTCATTAAAGAGGATTTAGAGATGCGAATGGAGTAGGTAGTTACGTAACCGGTTGTGTACTGCTGATGTGCCTCTTTTCGCGTCCGCGCTGTTCTCACTCTCTCCCCGTTTTCATCCCTCTATTCTCCATTTTCTTACCACTCTGCAGGGTATAAAACCAGACGCTCGTTTGGTTGACCTCCATAACTTTACCCTCCTGGCTTTTTACATTTTTGCACAGAAGCATTTGAATATTGAAAAGAACAAAAGTTTCGAAACGCTGTTGCAATGGACCGTGCATTCTGCGGATCTCTAGCACAACAACATAAGTCCACGTCAACGCATGCAAGATATATTGCCACACACGTGCGCAAAAGAACTATAAGTAGGACTGACAATTGGGCGATTTGGTATGGATTCGTAATTACGAAATGCCGTGACGAAATAAAACGAAATCGCTGAGGAACACACGAAACACGAGCGCCGAAACACAAACCATCGGAACTTGCGTTTCGCGTATTCCTCAATGATTTTGTTTTATTTCGTGGCGCCGTTTCATAATTATGAAAAGACCTCTCAACAGCAGCGTGTTTATACTGAAAGGCAATTAAGATGCTTGCGAGGACAATATAAAGACTAAAGCGCCGCTATACAACCCGTAAGAGAAATAGCTTAAAAACACGAGCTTCGGAGACGTAGTGTTCCACTGCTTGCTGCCTCTTATGAACGAGCGCGATGATAATTAACTCCAAGCGCCGTAGAAAATCAGCTTTGTTTGCGGTGGCCGTCTCCTTCCTTCCTCGCCTTCCCAGCGAACGTCTCCGCTCGGGAAGGCGCGTAAATATTGTGGAAGATACGCGAACCACTGACCGTTAATTACCTCGCGCTCAAGGAGTAAGCAAGCAAGCAAGGCGTTTCGTGCATTCTTTGCAGCCCGGACAGTTGGCACAGTAGGTAATTGGACATGCGGCGCTCCTATACGCAAAACGCCGTGCGCAACCAGGCGCAACATTGCGGCAGAGACTATCCATTTGTAACCGACTTTCAAAGCAAGCACTCGCTTTTGTATTTTGCTTCCGCGTAGCGGGATGGATACTCAAGAAATTTTGCCGTAGTCGCTGGCGCTCGAAACCACACTATGGCTCAATTGGTTGAGTGGCGAAACCGAACACGCCGCTACAGACTGCAAACGAAAACTGTGTTGGTCGAGAGGAAGGATTTCACTCAAGGTTCGCTATGCCGTTATTTCATCATCGCCGCTTTGATTCGGCTAGTCTCCAAAGTTTCAGAAAAATTTATGGCTTCGATTCGACTGACCACTCTAGATTTCGTATAAATGAACGTTGTCAGGAAATGCAGCCGAGTGAGCTAACAAAATTAACTTGCCGATACGCAAAGGCGTAAAGGACGGGTTACCTTACCGAAACGTTCTGCATGCCATTCCGATAATTTAATATGTTCCTGTAAGGTTTTTACAGAAATATATGGTAAATATATGGACTCTCTATCAATTCCGTAAGGAAACATATGGAACTACTGTAATTTTGTACAGAATGTTTCAGTAGGGTGGTGCAATAATTTATCCGCGTTAATTACGGTCCGAAATGCTGAACAACTAAGTGCCTGGAGAGAATGTGCGTGTACATAGTTCTCCTACACCCAATTTTGTTCCAGCCAGAAGACTGTGTGTGCATACTGCTCGTGCGATGTGACGCAAATACAACGCCAAATAAAACGTAGCGCCTCCATTCGTCTTGCGCTGCTAATGTTTTTCTATAAACGGAATGCCCGCATAAACAAATAACTATGATACGAAGTTCCCGCCACAAAGCTCTATTTCCTAGCCTTAACTTGTCATTTAGGACACAACGTTTGGTACCACCATTACGTTATAATTTATGGCGAGATCGTTACGCCGAGCCATTATTTAATTAGGCGCACTGCGCCGCTGCCCACGCGCAGTTGGGTGTTGCATGTTGATTCTGGCCTGAATAGAAACGGTCGGAGCGAGCAGAACCTGTTCGCAAGAAACGCTGCCTGACGTTTTCGGACCATGCATCACTGCAGTTCACGCTGCAGCCAGCATCGATTGTTAATCTCATTTTCGGGGCTATGAAAAACGCCATCCCATCAGTATCGCAACGAAGCTCTCTTTGGCATCCCTACGCGCTTGATATATGCGCAGAACGCACCGCGTAGGCCTAGCGTGAATGCGATGCGCGGAACTGCCGCGACACCGCGTGAAATCTCGGAGTCGTGAAGTTGTAGAAGTACCAGTCACTTCTGCTTTTTCGCGATCTGTACTACAGATATAGGCGATACTCGACTACACTTTCTGTGAATTAGATTACAGAATTCCTATGCGAGCGGAAACTCCAGCTTACGGAAGAAAGTTCATTTATCACAAAGCACAGCCCAGCGAGCCGCTGGCATTTATAACCAAATAACGGCTACCATTTATAACCGAATACTCCAATGCGCTCCCTGACACAAATAGCTCCGTAAGTACTATCCGATAGTAGCAAGCGGCGAGCGCCCTTAGCGTCTACAAAAGTACAGGGGTCACCTATCGCCGTAATAGAAACTTTAAAGGCGTGTTAGTACACTCTATGAAAAAAAAAATAATCATTTGACTCTTTAAACGAGCCCTGATTTGCCACGTCTATGACTCTCTCTTAAGAGACAAGTGAACTCTCTTTGGAGATCATTACACTCTCGTCGGAGGGTCACGTGACCCAAAAGAGAGTTAATGCCTTTCGTTAAAGAGAGTCATATACGTGGAAAGACAGGACACACCGAAAAGAGTAACGCATACTCTTTTTCTTTCCCTCAGTGAACCACCAGGAAACGCTCAGTCTACCGCCAACATGGCTTGTTGTCGTCCATTATGCAAGACTTGAAAACACCTTCAAAGTGTCGTCATAGTTAAAAGCACCGGAAGTGATCGTGTCCATCGTATAAAATCTAGTTTTAACTACACCAGTTCAAGCGTTCTTTAGATGCTGGAATGTTCACTTTGTCACAAGCGAAGCTGAGCAACCACTTAATGTTAGATTAAACGAGAATTGCGCGGAGACGGCGAAGAAGTAATCGAAATTTAGCGGTATAGAATTTCAATGCGGCAGTTCATCATTTCGATGAACTCAGACTTTATATAAGTCAGTCAAACTTGCGGTCCCCAAGAGAAAGAAAATATAGAAAGCCGTGTGTGATTGACAAGTTCGCTATATTCCATCCAATAGGCATAAATGTTTCAAAGGGAGCTCTTGAATCTATCCAATATGGTGGGTACGCAAATACTACCAGTCACACAAGCCTTTTCCCTAAGAGTTTTGAACTGTTGTTGCCACAAAATTCTAATATTCAGTTGCTGCCCACCCTATGACATAAAGTACTCGGAGAGTACAGCGGCGCCATTTTTTTTACCACCGGTGGAATCACGACTAAGCGCAATGTCCTCCCCGCCCGGTTAGTGTCCGAATGAGGGAGGACACGTGTCGCAAAGGGCTAAAAGCGAAATGACGGTTCACTCGCACAGAATCTTTTGTCGACAATTAGCACGGCAGGTGTACTCACTTTACTTTATCTTTATTAAAAAACTGCTTATTCCGTCTGCAAACAAATCACCACGCGAGCATCCCGCATGGCCGACGACTTGTTTGCAATGCATATTTTTTCTCTCTCTCTCTTTCCAGTCCAGTATTTCCGCACCCCAGTGCAGGGTAGCATACCGGATACTACCATCTGAATAGCTTCCCCGCCTTCCTCTTCTCTCTGTCTCTCTTAAGGAACCATTTAAATCACTACTTATGTGCAGGCAACAAACACCTGCGCGTAGTCTATAGAGCATGATCTGACAGTATTTCGTCCCTTTTTTAGTGGCAGGAGCACCGAGCGACAGTCTAAGCTATCTTCCCGATCACCCTGTCTAGCGCCGGTGCGAGTTGTCCGATAACCCTGATAAAAATAAAAACGTATATTAAAGGGGTGCAATGGGTTAATCTAAGGGTTGTATACGACAGAGTCGACATTAAGGTATGCCATAAGTTAAAATTGGAGTCATATAATTCACTCGTTATAAGTGTAAACGGCAGTTACATGTTAGAAAACCATTGGATGTGGCTCGGTGCGGCAGCTGACGGATTAGATCTCAACCACGCGCGCCTTTCTACGTGGCTTAAAGTAGTGCGCGAAACACGAAAGCCGAGAACGTATATAAAAGGGAGAGCACCTGTGAGTGCCATTCCCAGACCTCTAAGTTTTGCATTACGGACGCTTTAGTTTTTTGGTTTTGGTTTTTTTTTTTTTCAATTGTTGACCTTCACACAGAGGGGCTTGCACTTGTTCGGCGCCGAAACTAACACATCCTCACTCGCCCGCCTCTTCATGTTGCTAGCACGCTCATATTTCACCATCTTACTACAAGTGATAGTCTCCCTCACAATCTAGCAAGTGCTGAAGGTTCCTGAATGTTGATGCCGAAGCTCTTGAAAGGTCTACGAGACCACGTTAGAGCAAGAATTACAATGAAAAGCAAGTTGCATGAGCAAATTATGCAACAGTTCATTAAATCGGCGTACTCATAATGGAGCGATGTAAGCACTCTGTTTTTTTAAAAGCGCAAGCACTGCTGTGCCGACTTAATGAGAAAACTATATATATGTGTCTGTCCGTCCGCCCCTCTGTCAGGTAGGACGAATCGCCATAATGAAATAAAATGTATAAAAGAAAAGAAAATAACTGTTCTTGGCTGCGCTTGGTATCGAAATGGGGCTCCGCGCTCAAAATGCGAGTGTCTCACCGACAGGGCAACACACCCACGCTTGCAGATTGTGAATGTGATATCTATGAAGGTAATGCATGCGTTTTGCCGGCGATGCAAAAAAAAAGAGTAAGAGGAGAACACTTTCCCTGAAAGCCTAAATTAAATATTCCGTGATGATGGATTAAATGCCCTCTCAAAGACAACGTCTAAAGCCGACATGGAGCATTGCACGCATCTAAAAAATTCCGACTTCGCGAAAATTTAATGCCAGACACGCGTTTCGATGATCGCGGGATGTGCATTTCGTTGGGCCGTTTCAGACGCTGACGAACGCTAAAGACAAGACGTCGAGCCGATTCTGCCCGAAAACAACGTTTCAAGGAAGGCCGCAACCATAAACTTTCCGACGGTGAAGCTCTACCATTACGCATCCCATATACAACTCCCAAACGACATTCTGCGTAGATTTTTCACTCCGAGGTCTTCGTGGCCCACAGGAAAAAAAACCTGCCTCAAGCTCTTTTCTCAATAAATACCTACACTTCTACGAGCAGGCACTGAAAGTGTAGACAATACAGAAGCTCAAGACTGAGCAAAAGGAGTCGTTGGACTGAGGGGATCGGCGCAAGCAAGCAAGAGGGATGCGGTGCAAGCAAAAGCGCTGTTTAATAAAATGGATGAGCGACCTGTTTGCGAATACCAATGCTGATGAAGTAGTCGCATTCTTGGACACGGCTGAGCACATGCTTTGGTCTGTTGGTATCAACTAACTTTTCTTTTTTATGCCAAAGAAACAAGTGCTATCGGCAATAGAAAGCAAATTGTTTGACTGTCTTAATTTATGAGCTCAGCATTAACATGTTAGGGTCATGAAAGCTGCAGTCAGTGATGGAATTCGATTAGCACTCGGCACGTCAAAAGAACAAAGTTGTTTTTCGCTTAAGTGAATAGCCAGTAACATGTGCAAGCTGGTAACGAAACGTGTGATACTAACTACGCACATAACTTTGTTGACTGCATTGATGGTGTGGTTGGCAAGACCTCGAATCTCATGCTGTTGAGGCTATGAAAGGCAAATGAGGTATTCATGAAACACCAGTATGTCATTGGCTCAATACAGGCCCACCTCGTTGTATAGGGCTTGACACACCTCGTGCTATACGAATTCTAGCCTGTACCCCAGGGTACCAATGCCTCGTCAGCAAATAACGTAACAGAGCTGCGCGAACGGTTTGTTATAACAACCAATGACGGTAGATGGCGGGACCGATGGAAGGGCAGAGAGATTTAGACAGTCCAGTCTGGTAACCTACACGTGGGAGGAGAATGAGGCGGTAAAAGAGAGAGAAAACGCGAGTGCGCATTATTCACTATTCACATGCACAGTGCAGCGTATTATTATTATTATTATTATTATTATTATTATTATTATTATTATTATTATTATTATTATTATTATTATTATTATTATTATTATTATTATTATTATTATTATTATTATTATTATTTGGTTTGAATAAATAGAAAACACGAACACACAGAGGAAATAGGGAGGGAACAGGCTGACAACTGCCACCTAAAGGGGCACAACGCCTACGTGCTCCTTCCGGAAGCGGGAAACAGAGGAAGTGAAGAGAAGGGGGAAAGAAAGAGGAAAGAAAAGAGGAAAGAAAAAAAAACAAATAACGCAGACGTCAACATCTACAGACCAGCGCTTAAGTCAGTTGTCTTCGAGAACCTCCAGAAGGGCTCGAATAGTTTTCTGGGCTGATGAGCTGTGAGGCCAAGCTCACGAGATCTTCTCTCCCGTAAAAGGCCGGAAATCATGTCAGCTCGAGGAACACTGGGGATCCTTAAGACACAAAGCAGTTGAAAGCCGGCAGGGGGTGCAAATTTCAGAAGAACGAAGTAGCGGCCCGCAATTTTCATTTTGAATGTATGCCGCGACACAATGTACACGTTAACGGCAATTTCTGTAGGAAACGCTCTGACGGTAATCACACTTAAAAGAATACTGTGCCTGAGCGAAAGAGAGAATGACGTGACACGGCCGCTACATAAAAAAGAATACTTTTTTTTATGTGGGCGTAAATCTATAGTGAAGAGCGAGTATGACCCCAAAGCGCTCACGGGATTCGTGAGAAACTTTTTTTTTTATTCATCGACTCATCAGTTCGTAACTGAAGAAAATTTAAGGTAAAATCGATTGACTTTGTTCACTCGCGAGTATGTAGGCGAGCACTGAACAATGTAAGCTCGGTGATGGCACAACAGTCTCGCATCAGAAAGAAAATCACCGCGTGATAGCTTCCTTGTTTGCAAAATGACATCGCAAGGCGGCAAAAGCGCTACTTCAGATATTTATTCGGCGACTGTAAGCTCCATAATCGGTGTTCAAAAAAGTGCTTACTTTGCATAGGGCAAAACTCTTATCGACCTACACCTTCGCCTTCCCAGAAACGCACTTTATTACGAAGTCAGGTTTTTAAATGCAGTGCAATCATAGTCTGATATCAGCCGCCGAAGCTGCATGCGATACTACATAAACGTCAAGTTGAAAAGAAACAGTGTGTACTTGAGGAGCCTCTTGAACTCATTATATTGTAGAATATTATTGCTTTCAAGCTGAGACAATGTCGCTGATGGCAGTGCAGCAGCGGCCGAGCCTTTGAAGGCGGGCCAATTAATTTCGGCAGAGTGACCGGCTTTTGAACCGAACTGTTTTGACTTCAACGCTTAATTGGGCTGAAGGTGTGCTATCCATCCTCACGGCAATCATTTATCCAGGGTCATGGACGCTTTAAGAATGCCACCCCCTCTCCCCTATTTACGCGCGACATCAAAGCTAATCCGTCACTTGTTTTTCCCACCACTCACCTCCGCGAAAAGTGATACGCGATCTAAGTGAGTGACACGCGCAGCAATTACAAGGCTTAAACATTGTTTTAATGATGGTATACACACCTTGGCATGAATCCACTGATCCCCGGGCGCACAAGACAAAGCCGAAGACGACGAGGTAGCCAATGCATTCATTAGATGCTCGCGTTTCGGACAGGTATCATAGGACGACGCGAAGTGCAAGGTTTTCTAGTGGCCTCATTTCGGACGCTTTCAGCTGCTTCAGCCCTTTAAGCCGTGTCGCTATGGGCACACATTCTCTTGCAAGGACGATAAAGGCTTATCAAGAAAGAGTAAAAAAAAATTAGATGGTCCTTTAGCTGACACAGGATGTACCAATTCGAAGTGAGATGGCGTCTCCGGAAATATACGAAGAAGCTATTTCTCCATTCACTTCCATTTAAAAAAGACACAAAGACAGAGATATAAATTACACTATATTCAGTCATATTTATTGCTGATAGCGTTTACTTATATTTACCAGTGATTTCCACTGGAATTGAGACATTATTTTATACCGTGTTTGAACATCTGAACGCAGGAATAATATTCAGTGTGTTTTATCGCTGTCTATACATTATCCCAAATCACATCTCGGTCCATTATTTTAAAAGAGAAAGAGAGGCAGAGTCAGAGAGGTTTAAGTTAGACAAGCTTTTTAAACCTATGTAGTGCTTTGTTTTAGAAAACGTTCGACTAATTAAATATACAATAGTACGAACATCTAGTCATTTATTTTTATAACTAACTAACTTAGTCCAATAAGCATTCAATGAACATCGTAAGCGGAGCGTAAAGCTTGCTAAGTTTTTTTAGTGGAAACCTTCAGAAAGTCCCGCCGGGCGTTCTAGGTTTTTTAGTAAGATGCGGCAAGCCTTAGGAGTACTGCAGGAGAACCCCCCTAAATCACCCTTAATTGGGCTTCTGTAACAGCCCACTAGGTGGACTGCCCATTTGAGCATGCGCCGAAGAACAACTAGCCCCAAGTATGACATCACTAAAGAACCCCCTCCCCCCCCCCCTCCCCCGCTCCTACTGTGCAGCATACTTACGATGGAACATGTTCAGAACTGCGTCGCTCGCTTCTCCAGCAACGACTGTGACCATCATAATGTTGTGCCCGAAATAATGTTTCGAATTGTTTATTTGGCCATCGAGGTTTAATTTCTAAAAGCAAAACACGATCAACACGGCAGGCACTTTCTCGGAAAGCTAATGAATTATTTCGATCAACTGTGCTCCGGGAACGCGCGCCCAAGCACACTATCAGCGGCCGGAAATCGAACCGGCGACACTGTATACAGTGAAACCTCGGTGATACGAATCTCACGGGACCACAAAAAATATTCGTATCATCCGAAACTCGTATGACCAGAAAGCATGGAAAATTAGCAAGCGACAAAAGAAAGCTGGCGTACATTTTCATTTATTGTTTTTCAGGGCAGCAGCAAACGTCAGGAAGAATCCTGAATGATTTTCAGTCAAGTTTTTAGATGTCGGTAATTATACCAGCACTCGGAGATATACGGCACGTAGGCGCGTATTTAATTTATGAACCAGGTGCGTTGTGGCCCGCCACAGCAGTAGCCCCTTCCAAATTTTTAGTATGTCTTTTTGCATGACACCGGAGTCTTTGGAACCACGGTCCTGTGTTATGATTTTGTTATCTCGTATGTGTTGGGGATGTTGTTTGGGAGATGTACGACCGTGCCCGCACAAGTGCGACCTCAACGGTCGCGCATGTTGACGTTGTGAGGCCTGACTCCTTCGCCAAGACCGCCCTCGCCTTCTTTCGGTCATTGTCCACGTTTAGAAGTGTGTTTTGCTTACACCGTGATTCTGACGATTTGGCGGTGCGGCGCGCATGCCCACGCTTGCGTTCCCGCGCTCGCACGTGCTTGGCGCGTCTTCGCGACAGCGCGGACAGCACCACTTCGTACCTGGGTGGTAGCGTACGTTCGTATCAAACGTCGCTGGGTGAAAATCGATTCGCAACAACCGTACTCCATTACACTGCAGGCCAATGGGCCATGGCCGGGACCAACGAAAAATCCGTATCACCTCGAAATTCGTATGAGCTGTGATCGTATCACCGAGGTTGCACTGTATTCAGCTTCAGTGTTTCACAACCACCGAGTCCCTATAGAAGGCGCGGTCGCCGCCGCCAACTGCGGCACGATACCGCTTGGCGACAGATCACGAAATTCATCATTTTCGAAACGGCGAACGTCATGATAGATCATGACAAAGCTGCGCTCGCGTTTTCAACGCTAGCCATGCACTTCCAGCGCATAATGCTGTCAGCGCCCTTGAGACTATTGCTACGCCTATCGAGAATTCAGCGCACGTATATGAACCGTTGAGTTGTTCCTGAAACATGCATGACATGTATATGAGTGAAACGCGCATCACTTTAAACACGCATCGGCGGTCAAACATCGTAGAAACAGCTAGCGTTACGTCTGGCCTGATCGATAGTGCTTGGAATGACGAACCCGAAGTGTGCAGCGTGGCAAAAGTCAAATAAACATCTGAGTTGGCGAGTAGAGTGTGATAAGCCCCTTAAAATGCATAAGACGCTGGTATCGAGGTTGCATACGTGCGTAGCACGATATTGTGTGAGCGCAGTGATCGAAGTTCGCTCATACGTTCACTTCTATACCTTGAAGGAGTGAAACTCAAATTCCTATGATGCGAAAACGACATTCTTTTGAGCTGCACTAACACGGTCATATATATGCGGCTTCAAGGACTACTGAGCGAAAATTTTGATGTGTTGTAGCCTATGCCGCAATGCTTGCGCCAGAAATCGGGTACGGCACCCAAGTTACAGTGCTGCTGCGCTAGAAATTGCCCTGCTCAGCGAATGTTCCAAGAGCGGGATCACGCACAGTTGAAGGTGTTACCTCTCGGCCATTCTACCGACGACGCAGTAACGTATACTCAACATTTAGCACTTTAACCTTTAGGTTAAGGTGCTAAAGGTTAAAGAGTACTTAACCTTCAACCTTAACTTGCGCCCTCAAGCGCATCAGAAAAAAAAAGAAAAAATTAAGACAGAGTTGAACTAGTGGCGCCAAGCCTGAAAGAAGTGAGCAGCTGGGCAGCCTTCTTTTCTCTTCGGTTTTCTCTTTCTTCCTTCTCTTTCCTTCCTTTTCTCTTTTTCAGTTGCTTTCTGTCTTTTTTTCCCTCTTTATTTGTATTTATTTCCATTCTTCTTTCCATTTCCCCCCTTCTTTCTCTCTCTCCTCACTTGCTTCCTCTTTTTTCATTTTTATACGTGGTTTTGCCTGCGTTACGCCAAGCGACGACAGCATACGACAACATACGACAGCATACGAAAGCCCGGGACCCTAAGGTGCTCCGCACTTAAAGGAGCGTCTACGCGAAACATATACAAAGCCAGCGGCACGAACAAAGAGACGCGATAGAAAGGAGTGCCGTTTCTACTCTTCGCTTCGTGACACCGTATTCATAGCCATTCCCCAGAGTGGGTTGCGTATAGTTTCAGATCAAAATAACTGATCAAGAATCTATCTCTAACTCGCATGCAGCGCCGACTTCGCAAAGTAACACCACTCGGACTAGACGCGCGGTTAATTAAGGTTTTGCTATTCTTCTTCCCGAAAACAGAATGCTTGCATGCATATCTTTACTCCAGGATAATACCGCACAAAACGGTGAAAGACACGGTACAGAGTATTGCGCCCGCGTCACAGATACGCATTAAAATGCCTGCGCCTGCTAACGAGAAAGGAAGCACTGTATTCAGCCCATTAAAGAAGGCGCATATCTGGATCGTTTTTTGCGAGAGCAACTACATAGCCAATAAAGTCAACTGTTGCAATGTACCGCGTTCCCCAAGAGAGTGGCGCTAGACTTCAAAAGAGGCACGCCTGAATTGGTTGAAAGACAGGCACTTTTCTTGACGTTCACAACGTTATCACCAGCTTTTTATACGGTAGTGCTTACATTGTTCTGTTCGTACATAATATCAAAATGTATTGGTTTCTTTTTTCGAAGGTCTCTCTCGAGGCTAAGATCAGTGCCGCTATTCTACATTTAGCTCCTTATTAGTATACATATGTCGTAATACTGACGGGTTTTTTTTTTCTGTTTTTTCACAAGTAGCATTTTAGATCTACCGATAGACATGAAAAAATTTGGAGCCCTTCCACTACTGTGATGGTGGAAGTCATCGAATCTCTGACTACGGTGGGTATGGTATAGCGAATATTACTATAGTGAATTTATATGTTACCATTATTGACTACATTGAGCGAATAATGACACATACACTCAAAGATACCGGTGTTTCTCTTGCGCATGACGCATATGATCTCATCAACGGCGGTCTCAAGACAAAATCTTGTAGTACGTAAGAAACCCTGTTGTTTCGAAAGCACAAAAATGGCACGACGTTCGTTTCTTATGCAAGTGGTCTTGTCTTTGAGGCAGAATTGTTGACGCCATTCTGTGATGCAGTGGCGTAGCCGGGGGGGGGGGGGGGGGCACACCGGGCTTGTGCCCCTCCCTCTTTTTTTTACCATGGTATACAGAGCCCAAAATGACGCTCGACCACATGTGCCTGCCCGTCCCTCACTTGAGATCAAGGTGCCCCCCACCGAAAAACTTTTCTGCCGACGCCCCTGCTGTGATGTCGCCGAAATCATGCGCCTTTATGTTCACTTTTACGCCACGTACATTTTTTTTTTCGACGCAAAAACGCTGAATTAGCCGAGTTAATCGGTTCGCCGCATATCGTTGTTCAACGCGTCTCTTATCGGTGGACGCGATACGCCAGAACTTAGCCGTGTACAGTTCCTCTGAAAAATTCTATCTCGCTGGCAAACGCTTTCGGGACAAATTACGTCACTGCGTCGATCCCGACAGAAGTGACCTTTTCAGCGCTACCTTCAACGTCATTTATGTTAACAAAAATGGGAGATCAGTCGTTGTTCAACAGATAACGGCAGAGACCCGTACAGTCACCATAAGCATGCACGACGACGCCCGGTGTCACGTCATAAGCAGGCTATTGAAAAGGATAAAGCTACAGAAAAACAAGGATGGAAGCAACTCGCCAAATGGAGCAAGCATGCCTTACCCCTCGTTCAAGTCGAATAAAGAAACGTTTGCGAGTATTGAATCTAAGACGTTACCCACGAAAGTTTTTTTTAGTTCTCTTGAATTCATGGAGGTCACAGAAGCTAACGAAATCCAACCAGGCATTTCGCTTTTTGGCGTATGCCAGAATAGTTCAATAGGGTTGAGAGCTGGGCTAGTTGGTGACTTATCATTATGCCGTATGGTGAAGGAGCACACTTTTCACGGGGACAAAGGGAACAGGAAGTGTAGCGAGTGTCGTGTCTTGTTCCCTTTCGTCCCCGTCAAAAGTGTACTACTTAACCTTGCGGTATAATGGCCAGAATAGTTGTTCTTAATCAGGTTGGCTGACCAACAGTCAGCCGTCGTGGTGGTTTAGCGAATACGGCGTTTAGCCGCTAAGCATGAAGGCTTGGATTTGATTCCTGGCCACGGCGGCCGCATTTAATGGGTGTGAAGTGCAATAAAACTTCACGCGTACTTATATCCAGGTGCACGTTAAAGAACCCCAGGCGGCCAAAAGGAACCGGCAGTCCCTCACTGCGGCATGCCTCATGATTATATAACGCGGTTTTAGCCCGTAAGGCCTAAGAATTTCATCTCAAGCAATAGAAATTTGAACACCCTTAGAGGAGTGCACCTCAAACTTAAAATAGTCACTCTAACCCCTCGAGGTCTGCGAAATGCTCCCGATCGTCCAGAAAAAAATAAAAAATTCCTCAATACCAGATACCTCGTTTGTAGGGGCCGCACACAAAACAAGCAGGTTCCGTGGTCGCGAACGCTTTCTACAATATTTTCATAGCACACAGCATAGTGGTGCCAGGTGAAGGTGGCGTATTTTTTTGGATGGCTCACCAGTTGCCTTGCGGTGTGCAGATCATCGGCGACGCGGCGTTCAGAAGACATCGACTGCCTCCTGATGCACCAGTCATCGGCGAACACGGTTTTCTTGCAACGGAGGCGAAGCTTTGCACCGTCGCTAATGAACATTGCGTGTTGAACGCTCCGAGTGTTGTGCCGTCTGACGCAGCGATTACGCGTGTCGCACAGTTACGCTGTAAGCACAACATACGTCGCACGAATACGCGGTACTTCCGCCGTTACAACACCTGTCTGAGTTGCTATTGATGGAACGAGTCTCAGAAGCGCCGGAGAAACACCGCCGCTGGCTGCATTCACACGTCCGGCATCAAGCACGGCTTCCTCAAGAGACGGTGCGTCAACTGCGCGATTATCGCATACAACAGGAGCTCTCGAAGGGTCACGGCGCTTCACAAACTCACAAACTGCGCAAACTCGCAACAGCTCGATTCCAATTTCATCGACAATCTGTATTCTTCGCATTGAATGTCTGCGCACTTACATCGCGAACGTAGCTTACACAATCCCCGACGCAGGAGCCGCTCTTGTCCGGAAACTGTGTCGCATCATCGCATACGAGCGTCGTATAAACCGATATCTATCTGAAAAAAAAAGGGGGAGGGGGCTTCACCTATAAAGCGAAGCAACAGCGGGATGCCTATATAACGCTGCAGGCATTGCGCTGTTTGTAGGTCGTGCATCGGTTTAGAGTAAATATTTGTAGATGCGGGGGCGAGCAATCTTCTTACGAGAAGGAGAAATGTTTAGGCAGCGATGCATCAATAGTCCGAGTCCTGTTTGCCTGTGGAGGTGGCAATCCCCGGTGGAGGAAAAGCCAAAAAGACACGATTCTTCATTTCTCTTCGTTTCTTATATATTCTGCTTTTCACTTCTTGCCGCTTGCTTCAACCGTTATATAACACACACACACACGTACGCACATAAAAAAAGGCGTAAATTTTTTGGACGTTTTAAGTAGCAAATCCACTGTATGATTATGAGGCACGCCGTAGCGGAAACAATTTGACCACTCAAGAGTTTTTACAGTGCATCTGAATCTGTCTTTCTTCATTTTGTCCCCGTTGAAATGTGACCGCCGATGGCCGGAATTCAAGTTAACATCCTTGAGCTCAGTAGCGCAGCACTTTAGCGAGTAAGCTACCACGGCAGATGCCTTGCTGTCTTAACGTGTGCTCAGGAAAACAGGTACAGCCTTTGTAGAGGCACAGTACTTTTCGCCGCATGTCCGAAGGCAGACAAAAAAGAGGCCAGGTTGCAGGGACATAGAATTTTCAAGGGTACAATCTGCGGGTCTGGAGATTGAATCCTCCTGAGACATACGCTTTATTGCTTTACAAACTGTTCTTGAAGCGAAGCACTACGGGATGCCAGCAACAGGCATAGACGTCCGCGGACATGAAATGACTGCAGTATTGAGCTCGCAATAGCTATCGCTCCAAAAAGTGTAAAAGTAGCACACACAAACCACGCAAACAGGCAGGCCGTAGGTGAGGGCTCCGGAAATTTCGACCACTTGATGTCCTATAGCGTGCACTGAAATCGCACAGTACGCAGGGCCTCCAGCGTTTCGCCTCCATCGAAATGCGACCGCCGCGAACGTGATCGAACCCGCGACCTTCGGGTCATCAGCCTGGCACTGTGCAACAGCGTGGTGACAGGAATTAAAACAAAGAAACGTGCAACTTTGACAACCACTGAATTGTGGATTCTGTAGTGCTTTGCCGCTCAATCCTGAACGTAAAGAACAGGAACATAAATGTGACTTACAGTCATTAAACTCAAGAAAGCTATGTTTTTTTTTGCCTGTTTGTGTAGAGTACAATGATGTGATCATGCGTAATAGATGTTTTGTTGGCAATGACATGATTGCCTCGCGAGGGCGTTCAACACCGCTGTGAACTAACAAGAAATCGCAGCTCCGAACTAACAGAACCTGCTTTATCTGACCAAAGAAAACGGATCAGTTCTAGCGAGGAGAAATTCAGTTGGATTGCATTGCCGTAACCAAACATCTTGGTTGCCCTTCATCGCACGCTGCGAAAGAACACGAGTTGCCAAGCGTGCGACCGACATGAACGTCTGCGGTCTCGTGAATGCATTGTAGGTAATAAACTCCAAGGTAAAAGTAAACTAGGCAGTGAATAAACAATGTTCTCGAAGGTCCGAATATTGCCCGGATAGAGGTCCTCCTAGCTGGAAAATTTGAAGTCGCTGAGTTGAACGAAAAACCGCGCGTTCGTGGCAATCTTCGCAAGTGCGCGTACTCGGATGCTGCATCGCGGACACGAAAAAGCTCCCGCGACCAAGAAAGATGAAAAGCAACTCGCCGCTCGATTCGACACAAGTTCAATCGAGACTGGAAAAAAAGACAGAGAAGCCGCCAGCCAGGGTGCAATCTTGCCTCAGGTGAAATCTTTGAATAAAGAGAGTTGTTCTTCTCCGCTGTCGGAGAGAATATTTTCTCTTTTTTTTTCTTAGCTTTTGAGTCGGGCCTTTGATGTAGTTAGGGTGGGGCAACGAACAGAGGCGTACACAACGAACTCGTATATAGAATTTCGGACGATGAAGATATTCATTCAAAAACTTTCCGCTTGTGTTCAAAACTACTGAAACGAACATTTCGGTCGACACGCAAAATTCTTTTTGTCCTTGCCGCTTTCCTTGGCGATCGTGTTTGCTGTAGCACTGTCAAGATCTATTGTACCACGCAGCCCTTAAGTCGTCGATGTTTCGATGTGTAAGAGTTGAGGAGTGCGCCTGCCGATTCCGCATTCTTATTAAAAACACACATACAAAACGGCATATAGTGCACTTACTCCAGCAGTTGTTGGAAGCAGCGCAATTCCATGACCCGCACGCTCTGGTCCGCCGGTTTACCAGCACACTTACACAATGGTTCCAGTGAGCAGGTTTGCTGCCACTACTGTAAACATTATATGTACTACGGAATCATGTGACAAGGCATCGGTTTGATAGAAATGAAGCTTCTCCGTGTGTATGAAGAAGTAATTCAGAGGGGAGATTCATGGCTCATAGCCGTGCTGCTTATGCGTACCGAGCAGCCCAGAGAAATCAACCGGGAAAAGTAAAGTACAGCACATATATTTCTCTAGCCTTCAATCTTCTAAGCATGCTATATCCTGTCGTTGTGATTATATTACGTATATTACGATGATATCTCTTCTATTTTCTTCGTTCCCTGTCCGGCGAACCAAAAAACTATGATCATCATAAACGGGTATGTGCCACAGAAATTGGTAAATCCCACTACTCACTACTGGTCCACTAATAATGAAGCAGGCAACAGTTAGCCCAACAAATAGTTGCTAAGCGACGGCGCCCCCGAAACAATGGAAGGCCTACGTCAACGACGATGTGCCCGTGTATCTATGAGAGGTGCGAACGCTTGGTTTCAGCGCGAGGTTATGTCTCTGCAGTTCTGACATCCCTGTCGTGTCTGCGACTGTCTACAGTTTACCTGGAACTTCTCTGCGCTGAGAATAAACGTGGAAACAACCTAGCATCACCTAGCTAAAGCCTAGCAACGACCTAGAATCAACCTAGAAACAACCTGCATCACCTAGCTAAGTCCCAGAAACAACCTATAAAAGCAGCCAGGTTAGTCTTCAGAATCGTCGCGGTTTCGCTGTTTGGAGCCTTGCGTGGCTTAGTGCAAGCTTCGCAAATTTTCCATTTGCTATTGCCACGCTAACACGTGGAATTCAAATCGAATAACAAATTTGATAGTTAAATACGTTACGGCTCGTATCTGTTGAGGCTCTGCGGTATTCGCAAGAAATCGACACAATCACAAAGCTCGACCTCAGTGCGCGGGGCATGCTGCCGACATCGGCAAAAAAACTTGCGCGTATGCCGATTCGCACAGGAATAAGAGAGTCGTTTTCCTTAAGTTTTGTTTGCGTCGCATTCTTTTTCTTTCTTTCTGTGACTGTCGGCTGCGGTTATTGCGTTATGTTCGCAGGGCGGGAAAGCCAGCATACACGCGCTAATTTTCAATAGCGAATTCATCAAGAAAATCAGTTCACTGAGCTCACTGCAATGAGGCTCAATGCACGCACTCACTTCCGTTTTCGCGCGATTGATCAAACAATACGCGACAAAAATTACAAGAAAAATTTGCAGTGGCTTAGTTCGGCTATGCCAGGATATACGTAGCGTTAGCAAAGGTTGAGCTGATTATTCTTAGCTTTCCAGATTGTCTTGGATTATTAGTCTTCTTATGTTCATTCTTCGTACGCTGAACCGCTAATTGCCAAGCAACAACTTCGGGATCCGATGAGATAAGCTTGTCGGCTCTTCTGCGCTCTCCTTCTCCATGGCGTTACTCACCTGCAAACGCCAGTCAGAGGCGCTATCCAGCGCAGTGTCAGACGGCGACTGCACAGCGAAAGCGAATAGCTGCGCACGCGCCGACGCCAGTGTGTCTGCCGCGGCTACGACGCCAATCCTCCCGAACGCGCAGACCAGCAGCGGCGAGTCGCGCGCGGCGGTGGCAGAGAGCGCGTGAGATGCCGGCTCCGGTGAGCCAGCTGTGTGACATCACTGATCCTCGCGCATGCGCAGCATGGCTCATGAGGATTCACTCGAAATCGGCTCCACTTATAAGGCAAGCGTTGCTAACGCTACAAAAAAGCAAATAATACGAGGTGAAAGTTAGTCCCCGCAAATGTCATAAAAACACTGCACCGATCGTAATCGTTCATTACTGTTTTTATTTCGCGTGGAGGGAAATCAGAGATGAATTGTCGAGCACTTAAGATGCAGTTTTTTTTTTCTTTTTTTTAATTCATATACTTCCTCTACGCAGCACAACTTTGATTAATTTGATATAGCTGTGTTTTCCTTTCTTTTCTTTTTTTTTCATATCCAGGAGTGCGCTTGCACTTACTGGCTTTTGCGCACTTTGAAGTCGCCAATTTACTTCCTGTTCACTTGTAGTCTTCATTTCATTTGATCACATAACAAATGTGAACGTTACGTCAAGCTTTTTCGATAAATTCTATCATAAATTTTGCTGCGTTCTTTGGTTATCCTTCGCTGAGCATTTCCGTCAATATTATTTTTTTTTCCTCAGTTCATCCGCGCAGAATGTATTCGGTGCCTTCATTAATTTCGACTGCACAAATTTGCTTCTTATCATACTCGTCAGGACCGATATTCGTATAAAGGCGTTCTCTTACCGTACGCGAAAGTGGAGCGCTTTCAGGGGGGAAGTACTGTCTAACCAGCAACAAAAATTAGAGTAAGCGTAAGGCGACGCGAATTACTTGCGTTCTTAATCTTTATTATTTATTTATTTTTACGAATGTCTGCGTAATAGGTATTTCCCAACGTAGTATGTCGACTGGCATCTACGCGTGCATTTCCAGCCTTGCGTGCACTCCAGTCGCCGCAATCAGGGACGGTTCGCGTGATTAAAAGTCGTAACACACGTAAAAGGCAGCTCCGCCACAAAGGCGGCGCTGGTGTACCATCGCGTGAAACGTACGCGCTAACATTACGCTTAAACGTACGTAATGATGGTAATTTATGGGATGTTATGGTGAAAGGCGCAATGATGGCCAAAGAGCCGTCAGGAAGTAATATGAACTCATTCTATGGAGTGTTCAGTGAAAAGATGCTGGTGTAATGCTACGTAAAGGAATATCAAATAAAAAGAATATCGGCTTTATTTAAAGAAACTCACAAAAGCAAGCGAACAGAACCACACGATACTGTTCCAGTGGATGCCTGTTCAGTGCAATATTCCTTGAAATGTTGCAGCGAATGAAGCAGCCGGACGAGCACATAGAAGAAAAAAAATGATACTTCGGGACTACTTATAACGCAAGGCGAATTACGGCACATACTACGACAGATCTCAACCCGTGTTTGCAGTGCGACACGGTTCGATAGAAATCCAAGGTCTTCAGACCTATTTTACATTAATGCTTCACTTGGATTACAGATCCCTTCAACGTAAAGTACAAAATTTCACGAGCAGAAAGTTCAGAAGGCGCGTGTGGCCACGTGGATGATGTCCATACTGTAGATACTTAAAGTCTTGATGTCGTGTTTCATTCCGTGAGTACTGTACAAACTATGTCGCGAGAGAGGTGGCACATGCTTGCCAGACCACGAGTAGCTCAAACCAAATGGAGAAATGTGTTTATTGTATGTGCAACCACGAAGTGCTCTGAGCACATGACTACTCGGCAGTTCGGCGGTACAAGTTATTCAAGGCGGCGAGAGCCTGACTAGTGTGATAACAATGTATAGCTTCCACCACGGAAGGGTAAACGTGACAGGGCTTCGCTAAAGTATCGAAAAAGAAGTACACCTTAGTGTGTCTCTACGCGCTCCCATGCATCGAAACACGCACAATGCAAAGCCGCGAAAGTCCAAATATTATCTTTCTGGTCGTGTTGCGACCGAGGTTTGTTGCTAAGTTTCAACACGTTCGCAGCGCGACTCAAGAATCGACCGGCCGCGCCTGTCCAAACATATGCAAATATATTCAGTTCTTGTTAATGTTGATTTAGGGGACAAAGTTGACACTTGCAAATAGATTCTAGGTTCTTAAGTTGCGCAGGGACTCGCTGGAGAGGTGTCTTAGCGAAGGCACGTGCGCACCGAGTTTGACGCAACATTTGCTTTCTCTGTGACCCTGCGGTATGCGGCAGGCTGTTTTCCGTACAGCGCGCATGATGTCATCGGTAATGTCCGGATTATCGCGTGACTGCGAGTTGCGCAACGGGACAGAACCCAACTTTGTTTACACGCACAAACAGAGAGAATCTGCGCCACAGCCTCAAAGTCGTGCACCTGCGAAGTTGGTTTGCAAAGCTTCCCGCAGTACAAAAACAGGATGAGGGAAGAAAAAAACTGCATCCTCGCCGGTAAAAGCAGAAAGCATGACTCGAAAAGGTGCGAAATCTAATTTGCGTGTCAAAAGACGCGAAGTTCGTAAACACCTTGCAAATGATTGCCTGAATCTTGTGATTGCAAGCCCCCGCGAAGCTGCTGTCCCCTGCATCACGTCAGAAAAAAAAAAGGGGGGGGGGGGGGTAAGAAGTAAGGAACAGCTGCTTGTCACTGATGGCCAGCATCGCTCCAACTTGCTCAGCTCTGTCGTTCTCGGCATTTTCTTTGGTCGCCTTTCAGAGTAAACGGGCTTTTATTTTTGCATTTTCTTGCTTGCTCCTGTGGCGGCATCCCTGCAGAAGCGATATTGAGAACTCACCATGGTACGATGATCAAATATTTAATAAAATGCTTTGCTGGACGTGTTTGTTCATAAACTGGAATAGAGATCTGAGCGCAAAAAGACGGGACACAAAAAGACAAGACGACTGAACGAGCGCTCATTCGGTCGTCTTGTCTTCTTGCGTCCCGTCTTTTTCGCGCTCAAATCTATTCCACACAACGATCACGAAGCTCCTTGGCTGCACTTCACATAGGAGTTCACTTTTTGCAGTACTGCAATTTCAAGTGGTGTACAATTTCTTTTACAAGACTCCAGAAAATTCCAACCCGCCATTTGGCATTGCTTGGTCGATCGCTGAAGCTGCTATAACAACGAGCCTTATCCCCGAGCGACACTATACGCTACCATCCAGCCTAGGACTAGGCATAATTTCACCAGCTCCCCCCTTATGCTATAGACCGCTCTTGTCTCTAAATGTAATGATGGCTCTGATATAAAGTCAAAACCACTCCGATGTGACAAAAAATTGAAGACCGTAGAAACGAAAGTAGGTGCGCAACTTAGCCGTAAGTTGTGCGTTATGCGTGAGTACCGTACATACGCTAAGCAACCACGTATAAGCAATTTCCATCACAGAAGCGTACGAACTGCACGAAGTAAACCTCGCGTGCAGTTCAACGTCACTTTTATTGGACAGGAAGGAAAAACGAGAGGGAGAGAGAGAGAGAAACAGGAAAGGCAGGAATGTCAACCAGTTTTGAATAACCGGTATACTACCCTGCACAGGGGGAAGGGACGGGGGAGATTGAAAGAAGATTAAAGAAAGAGAGAAGAGAGGGGGGAGCACACACACACACACACAACGTCACAGTCCGGCAGTCTGTCACATCGCAACGCAGAGAGTGAACAACCTTTTCACATTCGTTTTCCTTGGCAATCCATTCGAATCACGCCCATATATGGAAGCAAGTCTGAAGACCAAGTCTCGCGCACTCCAGCTCACCTGCTCCGGATAAGTGTAACATTTGAAATGTCGGCCTGAATTGACCGCATCGCATAGGTCTTACGTTTATTGTCTGTCGCATCGAAGTGCTGATGCCGTAATGCGCTCGCTCTATTGCTGCCGCGGCCTTCCATTATCAACCTTCCAAAGAGCAACACCAAGGCGTGGTCTACAAGGTGTGGTGTTCTGAGCGCCCAGCCAGTTATACTCGTATAGGCGAAAGCAAGAACTTTCATGAGAGAATACACCAGAATAGGAACGATGCGAGGATAATGGAAGTGCAACGTAGCACTCTTGCGGAGCACGGTGAGAAGCGTGACCACAACATCGATTTTAACGGCGTTTCTATTATCGACACGGAAAGGATTCCGGGAAGGAGGCTCTTGCTGTAGTCGTGGAACATTGAGAACACACCTGAAAACATCAACCACTCGCTGCAGGAACAGTGCATCCGGTATACGTGCCACCGCCTTCGAGACGCCATGGAAACGGGGAAGCCAAAGTCGAGGTGAGAGGATAAGAAGCGACGACGCTTCCGCGACCAATGCAGTCACCCCCTGGGGAAGATACTGAACAGCAATAATATTGTTGGGCATTAACGTCCCAAAACCACGATGCAGTTATGAGGGACACCATAGTGGAGGGCTCCGGAAATTCCGACCGCCTGGGGTTCTTTAACGTGCACCTAAATCTAAGTACACGGGCCTCAAGCATTTTCACCCTAATCGAAAATGTGGCCGCCGCGGCCGGGATTCGATCCCGCGACCTTCGGGTCAGCAGTCGAGCACCATAAACACTGGACCGCTGTGGTGGGTAAGACCGAACAGGTCCCTAAACGTCGGGTTCGCTTCAAAAACTGTGGCTGGAGCCATTTCAGCTTCTAACATTCTTTAACCCAGCCAGAGAGATAGATCTCTGCCGAAATGTTTACATTCCCTAACAATTTTTTTTTATCATAAAGCTCCAATAACGGTCTCGCCTGCAGGGCGCTTTCATATCGCACCCTCCGTTCCGGATAACGTGGCGGAAGGCCAAGCTTGAAGCTTTTGAATGTGCTTTTCAACGCGAACTCGCCTCGCACCAATGCCTCGCGTTTCGTCCTGCGGGAGCTACACAACCGTCTTCCCGCTCCACGTTCTCCTAAACATTCACGAACAAAATTACAAAGAGCGTCGAGTTATGAAGGCGCTCCTTCATTCGCCGCCGTGCCTCGGCCAACCTTTTCAAGCTCCGTGACATCAAAGGACCACGCCGGTCGTGTTTTACGGCTGCCTTATTTCAGGAATAAATGTCTAACACAGCGGGAAGAGCCCCTCCTATTGCCCCCAGCCGTTTTTAGGCAACCTCCCACAACGCATTCCTTTCAAACACCCAAACCCCGCACCACTGCCACCACCAGCATGCACGCACGATACACGCCAGCACGCGTACTACGTTAATTTAGGCAGCCCACGACATCGCCCCCATGTGACTGCTTTCAGCACGCTCGTTCCATCGTATAATGAAAATAACGAAAAAAAAAACTACATAAAAGAAAGCGAAAGGTCCCGAATTCCAACAGACGGAAGGGCTAAACATCTGTGGAAAAATCTTGGGGCATCACGAAATACGTCAGGCCTCATGCGGGGAGGATGTCGTGGTCTTCCCTCCCTACCCCGGCCTATGTTTCTTTTACGCACGCCTTGCTTAGCTCGTCGCGTAGGTGCACTGACCAGATGGTAATGAAGAGGGACCTTCGGTTGCGGCGTCGAACCTGCACGCTCCGTGGCCGCGCCAGGGAAAACGCCCGGCTTCCGTCCGTCCGTGCGACTGTCGCGCAGTGTCAATATTGACGTAACGGTTTCCACTTGACGGTAACCGGCGCTTCTCTACTACGCAGATACGCTCTCCTGGATACAGCGCGCATCGCAAAACTGTTTAGCGCCGGACATACCTGTCACTGGGCGCAAGTTACTTGCGTGCATGAGAGCAACTGGTCCTCGCTGTAATGGGCTGACGCTCGCATAATTTGCGAGCTCGTTACGTGGCGCGAGGAAGCGAAATTTGAAACAACACGACGCAGGACTGCGCTATGGGGCGAATGCTAAATAAAGTAAAAAAAAATGAAATGTTATAAACTCGAAAGATACTAAATGGCATGTGTGTTCTTATTTTTCATTGCCGAATAAACTGTGACGTTTCCAAGCAATGCGCAGGTGCTTGGGGAGCAGGTAAAGCACGTGACCCTTGGTGTATTTCGAATGTGTTTCTGTGCTATTTGCTTCGGCTGCGACTAACCGCCATTCATTCGTGTGCAGACACCGAAATTTCAGCCCCGGAGACGCTGCATAGAGCACCCCGTATAATTTGAACAACCAGGAAATGTCTGTGTGTGACGCTCGCTCCAGGTTTACTGCAAGGGAAGCGAAATTCGGGGTGAAAGAATTGCAGCGCGAAATATTTTTTTTCCCCTCTGTAAATCAAGAGAAACCTTTACTTGTAGCTTCAGTAATGCGCACATTATAGGTTTCAAAAAAAATAAATAAAAAGAACACGGAAACAAATCGTGTAACGAGCGGCTCTTTCTTTTTCAGCATGCTGATTTCTCGTTTACTTAATAATCCACTGCAAACAAAATCAGCTCGACTTATGATGCAAGAGTTTTATACTAAGTAATTCTAAGTTTTTATAGGCCCAATTTACTCCCTTAGTCACATAGTGTGTTTTAAAAATGCCGGCTTCTAAAGTCTTCAGCCGTGATGTATCGATACTTCGAGAAACATTAACACAGCGACATCAGTTTATGCAAGCGACATTCCGATAAAGCGTCAGAGGCAAACGACTCGAGAATCTTACGTTCACTTTGTTCACGAGACGACTTGCTCGATTTATATGCCTGTAAAAGAAACCTCTAATATTGTAACATTGTTCTCTGTATATATGAAGGCTTCAGTGAGTGCGTAGACAACATTTAGTGCACAACATAGGGTTTACTCCATGCCTTTTAGGTTTTAATCATATAAAATGTTGAACACGTTAACCTAAAGCAACGCTTTCGGTTTGAAGGGTGCCGAAGAAGGCACAATAAAGCGGCCTCCTTCCAGTGGCAATGCAGACTGAAAATGAAGCAAGAAGAGACGGGAAACACAGAGAATAATACGTACGGAATCGTGTGTGTATATATATATATATATATATATATATATATATATATATATATATATATATATATATATATAGCTTTGAACTCTTGCCGATGGATATGCTGATAACATTGTACTCCACAACCGCGCAAACCATGATAATGTCTTTTCCTTTTTCGTTTTTTCTTATTTGATCCGTGGCTTTCTATCGCCGTATTCCCTATTTGTTTTACAGCACAGGCTGTTAAGGCCGAGGTGCCGTGTGTCTCGAGGATATAAAATTATCATCGTCAATGAACCGACCACGCGCCTTTTCGTCCTCTGCGTTCATCGCCTTGCTTTTCCTCCTTCGCTTACCAGGCAAACATGCGCCCGATTTGTGTCTGGCGAGGGATCCAATAACTTGATGGGCGAAAGAAGAAGAAAGACAAGAAGAAGAAGGAAAGAAGGAAAGAAGGAAAGAAAGAGGAAAGAAAGAAAAGAAGAAGGAAAGAAAGAAAGAAGAAAGAATGAACGAAAAGAAGAAAGAAAGAAGGAAAGACAAGAAAGGAAGAAAGAAGGAAGAAAGAAAGAACGGAAGAAAGAAGGAAAGAAAGAAAGAAAGAAGGAAGGAAAGAAAGAAAGAAGGAAAGAAAGAAAGAAAGAAAGAAAGAAAGAAGGAAAGAAAGAAGGAAAGAAGGAAAGGAAGAAGGAAAGAAAGAAAGAAAGAAAGACTGAAAGAAAAGAGAATTTGTTGGCAAAAAAAAATTTTGCCGAGGTTCGAACTCGCGTACCCACGATCCAGATGTGAACGTCCTACCCACTCGGCTATTCAGGCACGCCGGTAGAGCTGAGCATAGCCTTGTATAGTACAGTACAGCAAGGTGGTGGGAAAGGGAAGTAAGCGTGCGGAGGAGATATGTGAGGGTTAGAAGCTTGGAACGGAGGATTTGAGAACAAATATAGAGAGTGTTGATGCTCGACGAGCCATAGTGTACTTTCGTCAGTCACTGACTTCGTTTCTTGAATTGCAAAAAAAAAAAGGGAAAGGATGTACCCGACTGGGTACCTCGTATGGAATCACTGTTGCATATGAAACAATTGTAGACAGAATGTACTGACGTGAGTAAAAGTATACGGACCACAGGAGCTCGTGGCGAAGTTGCGTCTGCAGTCTAGAGTATAGGTCTGGCCGCGCAATCGCCAGAGCAATGCTCTCGACGACAGACAGCCCGCCACTAGATGGCGCAAACCCCAACTTCGGCCCGCGCTCCCGTGGTTCGTATACTTTTGCTCACGGCAATACTTTCTTGTCACTGCTGAAAACTGAAGCCCTGCAATAAAGACAAAAAAATGGCGCATGGTTGAGTTGAACGCAGCGCGCTGGGCAGCGAGGGGTCGCTGGTATATATATATATATATATATATATATATATATATATATATATATATATATATATATATATATATATATATATATATATATATATATATATATATATATGCAGATACATATCCGGGACATGACGGCGACGGCGAAAATCAGCCGAGAGCGTCCATATAATTGCTACCGCAATAAAAGATCTAAGCACAGCCACGTATAGTACATTATAGCAAGTATAGTTTGCCGTGTGGCGTAGGAAAACTGTCATATTCATGAACTGGCACGCGCTCTCTTCGTTATCTTCTTCATCTTCGTGCTATTTTTCCTCTTCTGCTTCTAGTCCACCAGCTCCGCTGTGACCCAACCTTGCGCGACTTTGTGCAAGCTGCGCTAATTTTTTTCTAACTACTCCGCGTCCTACAAAACTTCCTTGTGTCCCGTCTCCCGTCCGTATTCAGAGTATCGCGTAGGCAGTCATACAAGTGCCATTAGAGACTGCGACATTCAGCTTCAACTTATCTGCGCATCTCACGGTTTGCAAAGTGCCGGTAAATAACCACAAGCCGGCTGAAGCACTCGTGAAGCAGTCTTGCATGTCATCCGCACACCTGCACACTCGAGATCCACCTTTTTTTTTTTTCATGTATGAGCGCTTCCAAGGAGTGGGCTCTTTGAACAGCTGTATAAACTGCACCTTCGAAACTTCAGCTGCTAGAGCCTCCCGATCTGCTTGTAAAGTTCGAAGGGATCCTTGATGTTGACAGGAAATGAACGTATTTGGCACTATTTACTTCTAGTGCCAAGCTTCGAGGCATTCGTTTTGGCATTGCGGGTCTCTATGTGCAGCTGACGGTGGCTCTGTGTGTAACCGTTAGTGTCCACAAAAACCTCTTATGATAGAATTAGTCATAATAGCTAACTATAGCCAATCCTGATGCCGTACATATTATTAGCAAGGATGACCAACCAATAACAAATAAGAACTCGCGAACAAGAAGACTTGTGAATTTGGCCCCATCCAGTGGCGTACCAACTTGTTCGCGAGTGGAGGGGGGGGGGGCCTCCCTCACTCCCTCCGCCAAATATATGTGTATATATATATATATATATATATATATATATATATATATATATATATATATATATATATATATATATATATATATATATATATATAGAGAGAGAGAGAGAGAGAGAGAACTGCAATCGCTCTCAATTTGATCAATTTGATGTGACTTTTCATATAGAGAGCTAATATTTGGTTATTTAATAAGATTATGGAAAAAGTACAGTTAGTGCTACGTAGCATACACTGGGACATCCATATATACATGGGTTATGCATGTGATAGTATTGCAAGCAACAGTTTTTATACATCACCCCCACTTTATGCATGAATACAATTATGTGGATGACAGCCTCGCCAGTAGTATAGGTTAGTAATATTCAATGAAATTTCGTTAACGTCTAGAAGCTGTTCACTAATAATTGCGTTTTTTTTTTTTATGTAGGTCGCAGCGACTGCACCTCTTCTTTCGCGTTATTAGTACCACACTTTCTTGCAAATATTCAGGCTTGCGTATCCTATATTTTGTCTTGGTTGCTCCTAGTCGAAATAGTGTTTCTGGAGCATTGTTATTATTACTATTATTATATTACTGTTTTTGTTAACTTGTCAACCAAAAGTTCTTTTTAAGTAAGAATTTGTGGTATTAGAAGCGTAGTATACATTCTTTATACTTATCATATTTTATTTGCAACTTTGCTTGGAGCGTGCGAACTTGATAGTAGAAAACAGAGCAACACAACGGAGACAAGAGAGACCAAGAGAGGACTGTTGGTCTTTCTTGTCTTCGTTGTATTGCACTGTTTTCTACTTTAGTTGGAAGGCCCTCCGGCCATCCAAGTAAGTACGCTATGCAAACGGTGTAAGCACATTTTTTTTTTTAATGTGGGTGATTATAACGTTAAACTACCCCGCATTGTTTCCTTCCGCATTGGCCGTTAACTTTTTATGTTTTTATGATTGGTCGAAATTTTCTGGGTCATGCACACTGCACCTGCTCGTTACGCGATGCCACAAATGACCCCAAAATGATCCATTGCATAATGACCACTCATGCACGATTACATTTAAAAAAATGAGAGAATACGCTATTTTCAGTACGACATATTTTTGGTCATTCGTTCTTCACCATTCGTCAAATATTTTCGGTGTGCCTTAAAGTCACATGCTTGTTATGCGACGTCACAAATCTATGAAATCTCGCAGTGTTAAAATTACGTGTGCACCCTAACTAGCGCATTACCATGCTGAACAATACCTAAACATTTTTTTGGAATAGCCGGACAGTGTCTCATTCTGAATGTAATTCAAGAAGGCTCCCGCCGATCACATTGGCAGCGGCTACTTAGAGCAGCTGGCGAGATTTTCAACTGTAGTATAACGATGTTCAGCTGTTTGTGCGCGTGTACAACTGTGTGAACTCATTCTTGCTGAGAGGGAGAGGGAGGGAGGGAGAGAAATAAACAGCGCTGCGCATGTGTGCTTCTTTGCCGTCAGAGTTGTATTTTGCCCTGCACAAGTCAATTCGAAATGACTCAAAACCAACTAGCCCGGCTGTCAATTCAGTCTCCTTAATCCAGAAAGCCCAGGTCGCGGGGTCGAATTCCTGCCGCGGCCGCTGCACTTTCGACGGAGGCGAAAACGCGTGAGGTCCGCGTGCTTAGATTTATGTGCACGTTAAGGAACCCCAGGTGGTCGACATTTCCGGAGCCATCGTCTCTCATAATCATCTCGTGGTTTTGGGACGTTAAACCCCAACAATTATTAGTCCAGAAAACCGCGGACCTTGACCATTTCCCTCGTCCAGTAGATCAAGCTGCGGGACAAGCTTGAAAGATGGGCTTCCCAATGTACTCGTGTCCACTGCCTTATTCCTCACCTTGTTCCAAGCCGCCGCGATAGCTGCAAGCTACCATATGATAAGCAAGGCCGACGTTTTTAGATTAATCTAAAAACGTTGGCAAGGCGACGCAGGTAATCGGAAATTCAAGCGGAAACATTCTTTAGCTCCTCCAATGCAGCCCAACTAAAACACTCAACAGTTCTGCCGACTCATCGACTCATAGCAAATTGGATGTATACAGCAGCGCTGATGCTATTCCTTTCCGATCAAAGAAAATGAATTTCCTGAAACCGGAAGACCGTTTGATCGGCCCGTAAAACATTTACTGCTGCCCGTATTTGCGTCATCGATTATTTAAATTTCAGGCCAGGCAGAGCAGAATAAAGTGATGACAGAGCGCTCTAACGTTAAGAGCCCCTATACGCAGCGGTAGCCTTTTCTGCAATGCTGTAGCGCAAATCGCGAGAACGCCGCATAGGCGGTCCGCACCGCAGAGAACCTACAGTGCGTGGTCGTGAGACATGGAAGACGATGTCCACAGCAGAAGCGCAGGACAATTTTCATTATATAAATAAGTGTTTAATGATGTGTAGAGGTAAAACTTCGCCTAAGTTGAAGGTTTCTCAGTGTGCAGCCGACAGTGACCACTGTCGAACGTGGTGGTGTGTGTGTGGGGGGGGGGGGGCTCCGCTTCCCTAACTTTTCACAGAGGGGGGGGGGGGGCTAGCGCCCGCCTTGCCCCCCCCCCCCCCCCCCGCCGTTAGATACGCCTAAAGCCCCTCCATGCGTCTTTTTTTCCGCCGGCTAGGTTAAGTAGCGCCAACTCGTCCACTCGTCCGCCCCCTCTCCCTTTACACCGGTTCCCCGCCTAGCGGAAGCCGAAGTGCCGCCATGCTGTTTCTGCTGCTTTTCCGGTTGATGCACCTGCCCCATGCCCGCCCACGCCCTCGCGACGCAGAAACACCGAGCTACCGAGCCAAAACTCGCTCGGCGGCAGGCAGTTTACGACGAACCTCAAAACAACAACACTTGCGAAACGGAGAAGCAAATATGTGCTTTCTCGCGTGTGCACATGCGTGCGCAGAAACAAGATGGAAGGAAAAAGCGGAAGGAAGTGGCTCAAGAACTTCCTTCCGGAAGCTCCGGAACCGGAAGTGGGCGTCGTCGTCGAACAATAGATGGCGGTACTTAAAAAAAGCGGCAGTAGACGCGATGGAGGGGCTTTAGATACGCCTATGGCCCCATCTCTTATGACGTCATAAGACGTTGATGACGCCATATTACGTCATCATCGTCTCATCATCATCAAAAACATCATCACGCGATGATGTTTTTTTGCACTACTCGTCCCCGACGCCGGAGGACGCCAGACGCCGCCGACGACGCGGGACGCCAACGGTCAAATTTCGTGTTTAGTGAGGCATACAAAGCGTTCGCCTTAAAAGCGGACGCGCTTACGCGTACATGCCGCATACTGTGCTAGCGATACGTTTTACGTTTCTGCTAAGCGCAGCAGCTTTACGCCCACGTAGAGAGAGCAAAAGCCATAAGGCAGGGACGTTAACTACACGGGCGTCCGGTCTGCTACCCCACACTGGGAGTAAACGAAACTGGACTAGAAAGAGAAAAAGGGAGAAAGCGAGCGTTGCACACACAGAGGAGTACGACTGGTCACTGAGGCCGGAGTTTCTCTGACATGACGACGTCAGAAAGTAACCCAGAAAAGATCACGCATCGAAACGAGCCGTATAGAAAGCTACAACTAGAACTGACTGCCACGAAAGTTAACAGAGCATCCATGATATTAGCGATATGCAGTCATAACTGAACGCGGATAGTTTTGCGCACTTCCACTGAAGTTCTTTTTTTTTTCTCTCAAAAGCGGATTACAGGTAATTTGAAATTCCTTCAAACAGAATTTCGTGAGTCAGGGCAAATAAACGCGAATGTTTAATGCCATTTTTAAGATAATTTCGCAGTCGACCTTAAGATAATTTCATTTAAATGCAATTGGCGGCAATGCTTGAAAACTTGAACAAAATGACGCGAAAGAGACACATCAAGTCCATCTTGACATTTATATTCATTCTAACATGCGTGGCAAAAAAATATGCCACCTCCCGTTTATTCTAAACAAGTTTAAGGTGACTGAAAAAAAATTAAGATTACACGCCTAGATAGCTAGCTCTGCAGAAGCATGAAGATTTCGGAATCTACACAAATCTGTTTATGAATAACGGTGCTTTCGGAGCCCACTGCAGGTCCAGCGCAAACTTGATTACAAAAGACACGAGGCAAAGGTCTCGCGAAATCTTAAAAGCCTCAAGAGTTTCTCAGTGTTCATCTCGCACCCTCGCACCTCCTTTCGCACCGTCACTGTTTTCATCTTCAAAATGCGACGATACGGGTGAAAAAAGCGAAGAAATCATTTTAAAAACCAAGCAGCGATGCTCCAAAGAACGCGTGCGTGTCACTTGTCATAAAAACTTGGTTGAACGAGTTCGCTTTAAGAATTAAAATGCGACTGGAAAGCGACTCACCTTTTGAGATTAGGAATCTCTTGAAGCGGAGAGAAACTTCTCAAGGGGAAAAAAAAAAAGAAAGAAAAAATTAAGTACAGCCGAGTGTCTCTAACACGCAACCTGCTCTTCGCTCGGCGCGACCGGCACTACGTCAAGCAAATCTGTGAGGCCGTCAAAAACTTACCGCTGGCTGAGATAACTGGCGTCGAATACTTTACGTACACAGAAGGCTCTGTGCTTTAGGTTGAGCAAAGCTTAAAAAGTGCGGAGCGTGGAGAGACAAGTTCGCATGCTATGCCTTGTCACTAACACGTGTCGTAGCCTGGAGCGAAAAATAAAGAGGGCTTCTGTTTCAGGAAATTCTCTCATCACTGCAGTGCCCGCTTGCTTAAAGATTGCTACCACAAGCATCGTCAATCTCGCCAATGCGTGAATGGTTTTTCTTTTCTTTCCTTTTTTTTTCTTTTTGCTGTGAAAGTTGACGCTTCACGCTTTTAGTTCTCTGACAACGCTGATGACACTTACAATATTTTAGGAATTTGTATTTTTTTAAGTATGGCGCTAACCATGGGTACGTCACTGCTCCCGCGGACGCCTGAATGTTCGACATTTAAAATGAATAAAATGCTGAGGTGTTGCGAGCCATCACCAAGATATGATTATGAGGCGCATCGTAAATCATAATAATTGCTGGGGTTTTACAAGCCAGAATAACGATACGATTATTAAGTGCCCTGTAGCCGAGATCACCGGATAATGTCGACCACCTCGGGTTCTTTAAACGTGCCTTGACATCGCACAGTGCACGGGCCTCTAGCATTCCGCCTCCATCGAAATGCGACCGCCGCGGCCGGGATCGAAACCGCGTCCTTCGGTACCGCAGCTGGACACCGTAACCACTAGGTCACCGCAGCTTCTAGGCGCGCCGTAGTGAGGGACTCCGGTTTAGTTTCGACCACCTAAGGTCTTCTAAACGTGCAGCTGAATCTAAGTATACCGTTATTCTTGGATTTCACCCCCGTCAGGATGCAGCCGCCGTGGCCGGAAACCAAGCCCGCGTTTTCAAACTTCGCAACAAAACCCCTTAGCCTCTAAGCTATCATAGCGGCTTCTCACCATTGGCACTACTCCTCTATCATTTGTTATTAATATTATTATTATTTGCACACATCATTACGCGTCGCACTGACGACACAGTATAAAATGAATCGATTTAATGAAAATACTGCACTGTAACCACGAACAGTTCGTTTTGACCTCCCCCTTTTACCGCCTGTTCTTGCCTCTGTGCGACTTTAGTGCTCACCATTACAGTCCGCAACAACTGCCTTCAAGTTTTCAACGTACTTTATTTCCCTCATTCAGTTTTCTTGTTTTCTCAGTTTCCAACGCCGCGCATTTTCCTGCTCCCTCGTTTTACAGCGAAAGCTGTTATGAGATCATTTCAGCGGCCGTTTTTGGCGCCGTAGTTGTCCGCCGCCGCCGCCGCTTCCGCTGGTGTCCGTAACCACTATCGCTCGAAATAAGAAGAAAATACTAAATAAGAAAAAAATTCATAGCATATCCACGGGTGAATGATGAAGAGCTTGAGCGAAGCTCCTGAAGCAATGATGGTTACACCGTGAAATCTTCAGTGGCTTCGCACATCAGTAATGAAAGCGATAGCCCAGTACATCATCAAAGATGTGACAAACACTGTATATATTTAAACAAGAAATTGTATTAATCGTAAGTGGTAGCTAGACGGGGCTTCCGTTCCCCCTTCATTATAACGGCTTTATGGTCGGTGAAGTGATGGATCGGTGATGGGTCGTAGTGGGATGTTAGCAAAGACGAAGTAGTGGGCAGTTTGCAAAGGTGGCTTCCGTTCCCCCTTCATTATAACGGCTTTATGGTCGGTGAAGTAATGGATCGTGATGGATCGTAGTGGGATGTTTGCAAAGACGAAGTAGTGGGCAGTTTGCAAAGGTGGTTACGCCGGACAACGGAGACGTGAAAAGGTTAGACTAAGAGGAGCTTCGCCCCTAAAATTCCAGGATGGAGCGAGGTTCGAACCGGGGTGCCTCTGCGTGGGAGCCCAGTATTCAACCTCTGAGCCATGCCGGTGCTTGAAACTGTGTTGCAAAAAGACCCTATACAAGCTTCATGTAAGGAAGGAACCACATTAAAATATGCAGTGTAGCGTGGTAGAAGAGTAAAATAAGCACCAAGCGTCGCACAACGCGAATTCTGTAACCAGGCGTCACACAATGCGAATTGCGCAACGAGTAGGTTGTTGAATGCTTCCAGCCCATTACAAAGGGCTCCGCCATAATTCTTCATCGTCATCAGGCACAGCATTAACAAAGTGCGCATAATGCCTTACATGCGATTAGCAGGTACCACGGCTCTCCGTAGAATGACGAAAAATGGCACAGTGCCTGCTTCCTTACTTGTCAAAACTTTTCATCCTCTTCTTCAACGTCGACCCCTTCCACTTCGCTCTCAGAACACGTGCGCCGATTCCTCCGGCATGGCCTGTAATAGCTCTGATGGATGAGTGGCCCTTCGATTCCGTCACTTCCGCTTTAACAAAAATGACGTCACGCACGCAATGTTGCCAATAATTCTAGGAAGCGAGATGGGGAGAGTCGGGGCAATCAATGAAATTCATTTGTAATAAATCTGCGTAAGTCTCCAGCTTGTAATTTGGCATAAATAACGGGAACGTGAAAAGGAACGTAGCCAGCGAATTTTATTGAGATCCACTGACCTCGAAAAATCGCCGGAGTTGGCCTGTAAGCATTTTCATTTATTCGATGTTTCATTTTTAACCTAAATTTCCAGATTTGTTTAGTTTCATACGTCTTCACCTTACGCATCCTGCCGCCCGGTTCTTGGCCCATCCCAGTCTGTGGGTGAGCGCCATCACGAAGAGGTCATCATCATCGTCGTCGGCACGCACACTCTCGGCCGAACACCATCCGAGCCATTTTCGCTCCGCCAGGCTCATCAACAGCTGCGTCACCCCATCTCCAGGCAGGCAGCTACAGGCTCATCTACTTCCAAGACATGCTGTCATGGAACGCGATGTACGCCAACCAAACGCCGAGCCAGAAATGCCTGGAGAGGGTCAAGCGTGACCTCGCCGAATTTCACGCAGACCCGCCGCCGGGCGTCTTCATGGCGCCCGAGGAGGACAACATGGCGACAGTCCACGCCGTCGTTATGGGCGCCGAAGGGACGTCGTACCAGGGCGGCTTCTTCCACCTGCTCATGAAGTGCACGAACGATTATCCAATGTCGCCACCGAAAGTTCGCTTCATGACGACCGACGGCTGGCGCGTGACGTTCAGCCCACACATCACTGCGAGCGGCCACATCTGCCTGAGCCTGCTGGGCACCATGATCGGCGGGCAGCCATGGACCCCCGCGCACAACCTGTCAACGGTGGCCGTGTCCATCCAGTCGATGTTGGACGACAATATCAACTGCGTCGACGCGGCTTTCGAGCACGTTCTATTCGGCTTCTGGGGTTCGGGCTGCTGGAAGAGCATACGGTACGATACCCTCCGGGTGGCTGTGTGTGGTACGATCGAATCGTGCCTCGAAAACAGCTGCCCTTTCCCAGCTGTTCTGCGAGACCAGCTGCTCGCCAAGTTCACCGAAGACTTCGCGAAATACGAGACGGCGGCCAAAGAGGAGTTGGCCAACAACCAGGGCGGGATTCTCGCTTGGTTGGGCGCAGAGAACAAGTACCAGGCGCTGTTGACAAGGTTGCAAAAGCTGAAAGAGAGGGTCGACGAGCGTAACGAGGCAAACAATGTCGCCGCCGCCTCTTGAACCATGTACGCAGCAGAACTCGCCGACGCACCTTACAGCGTTCGGTGTTCCGTGCTTACTAGTACATGTGTGGCGAGGCGTTGAACAGTACCAAAGCCAAAGGCGGAGCTTCTGGAGGGTGGCCGGGACAAAAAATTGGAAATAAGATAACGTCGTCGGGCTGATGCGGTCCCCGTCAAGGAGGTTTCAAAAAAAAACCTTTTTTTGACCTCCTTGGTCCCCATCTATTGGTAGAATAAATCAGTGCAACATTCCCAATGTCCATTTTTTAAAAGCGGAGTTTAAGCTCGAGCTTGGTGCATTGGTGTTCGCAAAACTCCGCCGAGAGATGACGTCACCACGCGTCGCCTAGCAACGCGTTGGAGGAAGTAAAGGAGGAGGAGAGGAGAAGAGAAGTGGACAGGATGAGGAGAAGAAGAAGAAAGAAGTCAAACAAAACAAAATGT